>NC_069510.1:124209834-124254834 GCF_027579735.1 Bombina bombina
GATTTGAAGTGCACTATAAACTGTTAGCAATAGCAAGCGATCCGCTAATAATTGTGCAGATTATATGTACTGTATAGATAAATGTGTAAGGCTTTGTCCTGTTATTTATATATAGTCCTTAGTGCTTTTGACTTTTTTTGTGCATTTTTTTTAAAAACTCAGTTTTTTTATTGAGGTTTTAGCAAATGACAGTGAACATCACATGAACTGTCGCAGTAGAAGCAGGCATCTGAGTCATGTACAGGACAGGATACAACAATAAAGTATAGTAGTGAGTATTACCTGCTGAAATAATATGCACAGTATTATATGAGCA
Organism: Bombina bombina; assembly: GCF_027579735.1. Lineage (NCBI taxonomy): Eukaryota > Metazoa > Chordata > Amphibia > Anura > Bombinatoridae > Bombina > Bombina bombina. The sequence goes on from NC_069510.1 coordinate 124,210,151, forward strand.
TTGACAAGACATGACAAATATGGCAGGAACAAGATACATATATAATTTGAACCTCATTTGTTTTTCTCTAGTAAATATTACCTCTTTTACACTAGGGGTCACTCTCGGACCTGACTAGACAATACAAAAAGAGGAGGTAGATTATCAATTGTATTGGTCACTCTTAGACCTTAGTACAGATATTTGAGAGAACCTAGGAAATGATAAATAACACGATTTATAATTTATAGATAACAAAGAGGTGTGATCTAACAAGATTAAAAGGTGATAAACGAGTAAAACTCCTCTGGATACTCATGCACTTAATAGTCATGGCGAGTAAACAACCAACATGTTGTTGGGGCAAGGAGAATAACAAATAATATCTAGTCCTGCAGGGTTAAGTTGCATGAGACACGCCTTCACAATATAGAGTAGATTCTTTAAGGGGCAAGAAATCAGACTAACCAACGCCAGATTTTACCAGCAGACAGCAAACCTTAAGTCGTCCAAAGCATACAGCCAACTCCGATAAAATTGGATGGAAGTACAAGCCACTTCGTAGCAGGTAGGTCGCTAGTGACCGTGTTTCCAGGTTAGCATCAGAAAATATCTGCAGAGCCTCACTAACATCCATGCTGGGAGTTCTTGGGTTCTCATGGGCTGAACTTTGTGTAGGTCCCGGTCACATCCCAGGAGATCGGCTGTATCTGCCAGGGATGTAGCGCAGGGTAAGTGCACATTAGAATTGCTGATTGCCTTCAGAAGGGATGTAGTGGATTGTGGTACCAAAAGTATTGCATTTCAGGATATTTTGAATATAAATCTGCTTCTTTGCACTTGTGTCTCTATACTCCCAACAGTAGTTCTGTGGTCTATGTACCTCAGCGGCGGGGTTCAAGGTGCTAGACTGTATATTGTTATACTTTTGGTTTAAGTCTATCTCCTCCATACTGGTATCATCCTCATCTCCCGCTCCATGACGAGGTCCCACTAATAAAGTGAGCCGCTCAAAACGGCTTTGCATTTTCTTTTCAAGATTGAGAAGCGCAGTTAGGATAGCTTTGTTAGTTTCCTTCTCCATCTTGAGGGCTTCAATTTAAACTGTAAGGTATATTCAGCAGTTAGTGTAGACCTGCTCAACCCGGGTTACCGAGGGGAAGAGTGTCAAGATTCAGGAGGGGTGCCGCCAGCTGAACTCTTGATGATCTGAGCGCCTCTTCTCTGCTGCAGGCAAAATAGCTGCAAAACGAGAGCCAGCCTCAGCCAGGTGCACGTGGTCATGTTGCCATTTTTGCATTTCAATGCAAAGTTTCTGAAGGAGTGAATAACAGAATGTTATAAACAGTGGTAGTCTACCTCTTTCTAGTTCTACCTCTTTTTAAACAGTTTGTGGTTTTGTTTTGCTTAATTATAAAAAATTGTTCTGCTGCTTAAAAATGGGACAAACAGTTGTGTTAAAATGAATGGAAACTTTCACGAAAGAGTGCCCGGTTTTTAACAATACTATTTAAAATAGGGGCACTTTCATTCATGAGAGTTTACATTTCACCGGTTTTGTTAAAAGACTTACTTTTCTTCTTGCAAGCCGGAGCAGCGATTCCGCCGCTCGTCTCTTCTTACGTCAGCAATGACGTATCCGGCTTCCCCCCCAGAGCAAACATTGCCTGAGGCCACGCCATGATTGGAGGAAGCCAAATTCTTCATTGCTGACTTATGAAGAGATGAGCGGGCGGGGGGGCGGGGGGTTGGATTGGGGAAGAGCTGCTCCGGTAAGTATTTTACCAAAACCGGTGAAATGTAAACTTTCATGAATTAAAGTGCCCCTGTTTTTAATAGTATTTTTTAAAAACCATTCGTGAGAGTTTACATTTACTTTAATGTAAAAGTTTTAGTCTGAAGTTTATATTCGTAAATCATAAAGTCATTAGTTTGTGCTTCATATATCACTGTTCAGACGCTCCTCTGGCTAGCCCATATTACTCATGGGTAGGGTAGATTGCTTTTTTCTACTATAGCGTGATTCATAGGGATAGTATCTCAATTCTGTCCTTCTATATGTTCCTTACTGCATTGAACCCTTTCTGTTTAGATGAAAGGAGATAGTTGTGATCAAATGTCCTTTATAAGCATTCCCAATCTTTGTCCTTTCGGTGCCTCTCTGGCGTTCTCGATTAGAGTTGGGGGTTTTGGTATCTATATAAAGGACCCAGTTGTGGGGTGTAGAGGGAGCAATAAACTTTGCAAGGTGTTTTAAGATGGCGACTTTTCCGCCTCCCTCACTCTTCAGGGTCAGTCTATTTCCACTTTTAAAATAACAGAAACCCCTCTTTGTTATTGTCCGGAGTGTGCTCTGCTATTTTCATAGAGCTATTGGGGTGTTTATATGCTGTATATCTCCTACCTCCGGATCCGATGTAAGCCGCAACCGGGGACTTTCCTGAGTGAGCCCTGGAAGTGTCTGAACCGGACAACTTCGTTTCTGCTCTGGAGGTCGGATTCTGATCTTAGATTGACTGATTCCCTGTCCTGCTGGGATAAACTGTTGTTTACCTCTGTTCCCACTGGCTGATTTGAGGTTTTAATGAGGTTTTTATCGAGTTTGGTAGTGGAGCTCTGTCAGAGTGCAACTTTCCTCTATCAGTTTTGCTTATTTTTAAATAACATTGCTCTGATTTTCAGACTCCTAACCAAGCCCTAAAGTTTTATGTGAATACTGTCAGCTACCTTCTCCAGCTTGCTCCTGTTTGTGTAAAGGGTCTTTTCATATCCTGAAGTTTATATTTGTAACACTCAGTATGTGGATTTTTTTTATTAATATAGGGGAAAAATATTTTTTTTATATTCTATTAGTCGATTAATTGAAAAAATAATCATCTGATTAATTGATTATAAAAATAATCGTTAGTTGCAGCTCTTTATACATACATACACATATCCATCCTTAACCCCTTAATGACCGGACCATTTTTCAATTTTCTTACCCTTAATGACAATGGCTGTTTTTACATTTCTGCGGTGTTTGTGTTTAGCTGTAATTTCCCTCTTACTCATTTACTGTACCCACACATATTATATACCGGTTTTCTCGCAATTAAATGGACTTTCTAAAGATACCATTATTTTCATCATATCTTATAATTTACTATAAAAAAAATATTAAATATGAGGAAAAAATTAAAAAAAAACACACTTTTTTCTAACTTTGACCCCCAAAATCTGTTACACATCTACAACCACCAAAAAACACCTATGCTAAATAGTTTCTAAATTTTGTCCCGAGTTTTAGAAATACCCAATGTTTACATGTTCTTTGCTTTTTTTGCAAGTTATAGGGCAATAAGTACAAGTAGCCCTTTGCTATTTCCAAACCACTTTTTTTTCAAAATTAGTGCTAGTTACATTGGAACACTGATATCTTTCAGGAATCCCTGAATATCCCTTGACATGTATATATTTTCTCCAACATTGGTGTGTCCGGTCCACGGCGTCATCCTTACTTGTGGGAATATCTCTTCCCCAACAGGAAATGGCAAAGAGTCCCAACAAAGCTGGCCATATAGTCCCTCCTAGGCTCCGCCCACTCCAGTCATTCTCTTTGCCGTTGCACAGGCAACATCTCCACGGAGATGGTTAAGAGTTTTTTGGTGTTTAAATGTAGTTTTTTATTCTTCTATCAAGTGTTTGTTATTTTAAAATAGTGCTGGTATGTACTATTTACTCTGAAACAGAAAAGGATGAAGATTTCTGTTTGTGAGAGGAAGATGATTTTAGCAGACAGTAACTAAAATCGATTGCTGTTTCCACATAGGACTGTTGAGATGAAGTAACTTCAGTTGGGGGAAACAGTTAGCAGACTTTTCTGCTTAAAGGGACAGAGTACACCAGAATTGTTATTGTTTAAAAAGATAGATAATCCCTTTATTACCCATTCCCCAGTTTTGCATCACCAACACTATTATATTAATATACATTTTACCTCTGTGATTACCTTCTACCTAAGCCTCTACAGACTGTCCCTTATCTCAGTGCTTTTGACAGACATGCAGTTTAGCCAACCAGTGCAGACTCCTAAATAACTCCACTGGAGTGAGCACAATGTTATCTATATGATATACATGAACTAGTACTGTCTAACTGTGAAAAACTTTCAAAATGCTCTGAGCTAGGAGGCAGTTTTCAACGGTTTAGAAATCAGTTTGAGCCTAGCTAGGTTTAGCTTTTCAAAAATACCACTAAGGGAATAAAGCAAATTTGATGATAAAAGTAAATTGGAAAGTTGTTTACAATTGCATGCCCTATCTGAATCATGAAAGTTTAATTTTGACTAGACTGTCCCTTTAAGGTATGACTAGCCATATTTCTAACAAGACTGTGTAATGCTGGAAGGCTGTCATTTCCCCTCATGGGGACCGGTAAGCCATTTTCTTAGTCAAGCAAACAGAATAAAGGGCTTAATATGGGCTTAACTGGTAGACACTTTTATGGGCTAAATCGATTGCTTTATTTGGGCATTTTATACATGTTAATGCTGATAATTCACATTTATAAACTTGGGGAACGTTTTTTAACGGCAGGCACTATGTTAGACACCTTTTCCAGTCAGGGAGGGCCTTCCCAGTTGTAGGCTGAGCCTCATTTTCGCGCCATTACTGCGCAGTTGTTTTTTGAGAGCAAGACATGCAGATGCATGTGTGAGGATCTGAAAGTAGCTGGAAAAGTTTCTTGAAGGCGTCAATTGGTATCGTATTCCCCTCTGGGCTTGGTTAGGTCACAGCAAAGGCTATAGCTGGGACTGTATAGGGGTTAAATTTGTAAACGGCTCCGGTTCCGTTATTTTAAGGGTTAAAGCTCTGAAAATTGGTGTGCAATACTCTTAATGCTTTAAGACACTGTGGTGAAATTTTGGTAATTTTTGAACAATTCCTTCATACTTTTTCACATATTCAGTAATAAAGTGTTTTCTGTTTAAAATTTAAAGAAACAGTAACGGTTTTGTTTTAAAACGTTTTTTGTGCTTTATTGACAAGTTTAAGCCTGTTTAACATGACTGTGCCTTCGGATAAGCTATGTTCTATATGTATGAAAGCCAATGTGTCTCCCCATTTGAATTTGTGTGATAATTGTGCCATAGCGTCCAAACAAAGTAAGGACAGTACTGCCACAGATAATGAAATTGCCCAAGATGATTCCTCAGATGAGGGGAGTAAACATGATACTACATCATCTCCTACTGTGTCTACACCAGTTTTGCCCACGCAGGAGGCCCCTAGTACATCTAGCGTGCCAATGCTTATTACCATGCAACAATTGACGGCTGTAATGGATAACTCCATAGCAAATATTTTATCCAAAATGCCTACATATCAGAGAAAGCGCGATTGCTCTGTTTTAAACACTGAAGAGCAGGAGGGCGCTGATGATAATTGTTCTGTCATACCCTCACACCAATCTGAAGTGGCCATGAGGGAGGTTTTGTCAGATGGGGAAATTTCAGATTCAGGAAAAATTTCTCAACAAGCTGAACCTGATGTTGTGACATTTAAATTTAAATTAGAACATCTCCGCGCACTGCTTAAGGAGGTGTTATCTACTCTGGATGATTGTGACAACTTGGTCATTCCAGAGAAATTATGCAAGATGGACAAGTTCCTAGAGGTTCCGGTGCACCCTGACGCTTTTCCTATACCCAAGCGGGTGGCGGACATAGTGAATAAGGAGTGGGAAAAGCCCGGCATACCTTTTGTTCCCCCCCCTATATTTAAGAAATTATTTCCTATGGTCGACCCCAGAAAGGACTTATGGCAGACAGTCCCTAAGGTCGAGGGGGCAGTTTCTACTCTAAACAAGCGCACTACTATTCCTATCGAGGATAGTTGTGCTTTCAAAGATCCTATGGATAAAAAATTGGAGGGTTTGCTTAAAAAGATTTTTGTACAGCAAGGTTACCTTCTACAACCCATTTCGTGCATTGTTCCTGTCACTACAGCAGCGTGGTTCTGGTTCGAGGAACTAGAAAAGTCGCTCAGTAGAGAGACTCCATATGAGGAGGTTATGGACAGAGTTCACGCACTTAAGTTGGCTAACTCTTTTATTTTAGATGCCGCTTTGCAATTGGCTAGATTAGCGGCGAAAAATTCAGGGTTTGCAATCGTGGCGCGCAGAGCGCTTTGGCTAAAGTCTTGGTCAGCGGATATGTCATCCAAGACAAAATTGCTTAACATCCCTTTCAAAGGTAAAACTCTATTTGGACCAGAATTGAAAGAGATTATCTCAGACATCACTGGGGGAAAGGGCCACGCCCTTCCACAAGATAGGCCTTTCAAGGCCAAGAATAAGTCTAATTTTCGTTCCTTTCGCAATTTCAGGAACGGACCGGCCTCTAATTCTGCATCCTCTAAGCAAGAGGGTAATGCCTCACAACCCAAACCAGCCTGGAAACCGATGCAAGGCTGGAACAAGGGTAAGCAGGCCAAGAAACCTGCTGCTGCTAACAAAACAGCATGAAGGAGTAGCCCCCGATCCGGGACCGGATCTAGTAGGGGGCAGACTCTCTCTCTTTGCTCAGGCTTGGGCAAGAGATGTTCAGGATCCCTGGGCACTAGAAATAGTTTCTCAGGGTTATCTTCTGGAATTCAGGGAACTACCCCCAAGGGGAAGGTTCCACATGTCTCACTTATCCTTAAACCAAATAAAGAGACAGGCGTTTTTACATTGTGTAGAAGACCTGTTAAAGATGGGAGTGATACACCCAGTTCCAATAAAGGAACAAGGAATGGGATTTTATTCAAATCTGTTCGTAGTTCCCAAAAAAGAGGGAACTTTCAGACCAATTTTGGATTTGAAGATCCTAAACAAATTTCTCAGGGTACCATCGTTCAAGATAGAAACCATTCGAACGATTCTACCCACTATCCAGGAAGGTCAATTTATGACTACCGTGGATCTAAAGGATGCGTACCTACATATTCCTATCCACAAAGAACATCATCAGTTCCTAAGGTTCGCCTTTCTGGACAAACATTACCAGTTTGTGGCCCTCCCATTCGGGTTAGCCACTGCTCCAAGGATTTTCACAAAGGTACTAGGGTCCCTTCTAGCGGTTCTAAGACCGAGGGGCATTGCAGTAGTACCTTACTTGGACGACATTCTAATACAAGCGTCGTCCCTGTCAAAAGCAAAGGCTCATACAGACATCGTTCTGGCCTTTCTCAGATCACACGGATGGAAGGTGAACATAGAAAAAAGTTCTCTGTCTCCGTCAACAAGAGTTCCCTTCTTGGGAACAATAATAGATTCCTTAGAAATGAGGATTTTTCTGACAGAGGTCAGAAAGTCAAAACTTCTAAGCACTTGTCAAGTTCTTCATTCTGTTCCACGTCCTTCCATAGCGCAGTGCATGGAAGTAGTAGGGTTGATGGTTGCAGCAATGGACATAGTTCCTTTTGCACGAATTCATCTAAGACCATTACAACTGTGCATGCTCAAACAGTGGAATGGGGACTATACAGACTTGTCTCCAATGATTCAAGTAGATCAGAAGACCAGAGATTCACTCCGTTGGTGGCTGACCCTGGACCATCTATCCCAGGGAATGAGCTTCCGCAGACCAGAGTGGGTCATTGTCACGACCGACGCCAGTCTAGTGGGCTGGGGCGAGGTCTGGGAATCCCTGAAAGCTCAGGGACTTTGGTCTCGGGAAGAGTCTCTTCTCCCGATAAACATTCTGGAACTAAGAGCGATCTTCAATGCTCTCAGGGCTTGGCCTCAGCTAGCAAAGGCCAGATTCATAAGATTCCAATCAGACAACATGACGACCGTTGCGTATATCAATCATCAGGGGGGAACAAGGAGTTCCCTGGCGATGAAAGAAGTGACCAAAATAATTCAATGGGCGGAGGATCACTCCTGCCACCTATCTGCGATCCACATCCCAGGTGTGGAAAACTGGGAAGCGGATTATCTGAGTCGTCAGACATTCCATCCGGGGGAGTGGGAACTCCACCCGAAGATCTTTGCCCAACTAACTCAATTATGGGGCATTCCAGACATGGATCTGATGGCGTCTCGTCAGAACTTCAAGGTTCGTTGCTACGGGTCCAGATCCAGGGATCCCAAGGCGACTCTAGTAGATGCACTAGTAGCACCTTGGACCTTCAACCTAGCTTATGTATTTCCACCGTTTCCTCTCATTCCCAGGCTGGTAGCCAGGATCAAACAGGAGAGGGCCTCAGTGATCTTGATAGCTCCTGCGTGGCCACGCAGGACTTGGTATGCAGACCTGGTGAATATGTCATCGGTTCCACCATGGAAGCTACCTTTGAGACGGGACCTTCTTGTTCAGGGTCCATTCGAACATCCAAATCTGGTCTCCCTCCAGCTGACGGCTTGGAGATTGAACGCTTGATTCTATCAAAGCGTGGGTTTTCAGATTCTGTGATAGATACTCTGGTTCAGGCCAGAAAACCGGTAACTAGAAAGATTTACCATAAAATATGGAAAAGATATATCTGTTGGTGTGAATCCAAAGGATTCCCATGGAATAAGATAAAAATTCCTAAGATTCTCTCCTTTCTACAAGAAGGTTTGGAGAAAGGATTATCTGCAAGTTCTCTAAAGGGACAGATCTCTGCTTTATCTGTCTTACTACACAAAAGACTGGCAGCTGTGCCAGATGTTCAAGCATTTGTTCAGGCTCTGGTTAGGATCAAGCCTGTTTACAGACCTTTGACTCCTCCCTGGAGTCTAAATCTAGTTCTTTCAGTTCTTCAAGGGGTTCCGTTTGAACCTTTACATTTCATAGATATTAAGTTACTATCTTGGAAAGTTTTGTTTTTCTGCTAGAAGAGTTTCAGAGTTATCTGCTCTGCAGTGTTCTCCGCCCTATCTGGTGTTCCATGCAGATAAGGTCGTTTTGCGTACTAAGCCTGCTTTTCTTCCAAAGGTTGTTTCTAACAAGAATATTAACCAGGAGATAGTTGTACCTTCTTTATGTCCGAATCCAGTTTCAAAGAAGGAACGTTTGTTACACAATTTGGACGTAGTCCGTGCTCTAAAATTCTATTTAGAGGCTACAAAAGATTTCAGACAAACATCTTCTTTGTTTGTTGTCTATTCTGGTAAAAGGAGAGGTCAAAAAGCGACTTCTACCTCTCTTTCCTTTTGGCTTAAAAGCATCATCCGATTGGCTTATGAGACTGCCGGACGGCAGCCTCCTGAAAGAATCACAGCTCACTCCACTAGGGCTGTGGCTTCCACATGGGCCTTCAAGAACGAGGCTTCTGTTGACCAGATATGTAAGGCAGCGACTTGGTCTTCACTGCACACTTTTGCCAAATTTTACAAATTTGATACTTTTGCTTCTTTGGAGGCTGTTTTTGGGAGAAAGGTTTTGCAAGCCGTGGTGCCTTCCGTTTAGGTAACCTGATTTGCTCCCTCCCTTCATCCGTGTCCTAAAGCTTTGGTATTGGTTCCCACAAGTAAGGATGACGCCGTGGACCGGACACACCAATGTTGGAGAAAACAGAATTTATGCTTACCTGATAAATTACTTTCTCCAATGGTGTGTCCGGTCCACGGCCCGCCCTGGTTTTTTAATCAGGTCTGATGAATTATTTTCTCTAACTACAGTCACCACGGTACCATATGGTTTCTCCTATATTTTTCCTCCTGTCCGTCGGTCGAATGACTGGGGTGGGCGGAGCCTAGGAGGGACTATATGGCCAGCTTTGCTGGGACTCTTTGCCATTTCCTGTTGGGGAAGAGATATTCCCACAAGTAAGGATGACGCTGTGGACCGGACACACCGTTGGAGAAAGTAATTTATCAGGTAAGCATAAATTCTGTTTTTATTTAGAAGACATCCCAAAGTATTGATCTAGGCCCATTTTGGTATATTTCATGTCACTATTTCACCGCCAAATGCGATCAAATAAAAAAAATTGTTAACTTTTTCACAAATTCTTTCACAAACTTTAGGTTTCTCGCTGAATTTATTTACAAACAACTTGTGCAATTATGGCATAAATGGTTGTAAATACTTCTCTTGGATCCCCTTTGTTCAGAAATAGCAGACATATATGGCTTTGGAGTTTCATTTTGATAATTAGAAGGCCGCTAAATGCCGCTGCACACCACACGTGTATTATGCCCAGCAGTGAAGGGGTTAATTAGGGAGCTTGTAGGGAGATTTTAGGTTTAATTTTAGCTTTAGTGTAGTGTAGTAGACAACCCAAATTATTGATCTAGGCCCATTTTGGTATATGTCATGCCACCATTTCACCGCCAAATACGATCAAATTAAAAAAAAAAACTTAAATTTTTCACAATTTTAGGTTTCTCACTGAAATTATTTACAAAAAGCTTGTGCAATTATGACACAAATGGTTGTAAATGCTTCTCTGGGATCTCCTTTGTTCAGAAATATCAGACATATATGGCTTTGGCGTTGCTTTTTGGTAATAATAAATCCGTTAAATGCGCACCACACTTGTAATATGCCCAGCAGTTAAGGGGTTAATTAGGTAGCTTGTAGGGTTAATTTGTAGCTTTAGTGTAGAGATCAGCCTCCCACCTGACACATCCCACCCCCTGATCCCCCTCAAACAGCTCTCTTCCCTCCCCCACCTCACAATTGTCAGCGCTATCTTAAGTACTGGCAGAAAGTCTGCCAGTAATGAAATAAAAATCATTTATTATTATTATTTTTTTTTTCATACAGTCTGCAGTGATGGATCCCCCCTTACCCCACAACCTCCCTGATCCCCCCCATACATCTCTCTAACCCTCCCCCTCTACCTATTTGCCGCCATCTTGGGTACTGGCAGCTGTCTGCCAGTACCCAATTTGCAGCCAAAAATAGTTTTTTTTTAACTTGTTTTATGAAAGATTTGTTTTCTGTAGTGTAGCTGGCCCCCCTAAATAATCTACATCCCTCCCCCTCCCAGATCCCTTACTAAACAATGCAGATCCCCCTGCATCTGCATCTGTCTTTTTTTTTTTTTTTAACTTGCAACCATATTTTGCGTGCGCGCGCACCCCCTCCAACCGCCGACAGTGCCAGAACAGATCTGGATTCACCGCATAAGGACCGTATCTCCTACCCTCCACCCAGAAACTGCTCCCAAGCACCAACAAATGTTTGTTCATCAATGGCCGATACAGAGTGGCCCTTTCTGCATCGGTGGGTCAAATAGGGGATTGCAGTGATGCCTCAATATTGAGGCATCACTACAATCCCTTGTAAGCAGCTGGAAGCGATCATGATCGCTTCCAACACTTCTAACAACAGAGGATGTGCCAGGTACGTCAATTGTCGTTAAGGGGAGATTTTTCTATGACGTACCTGGTACGTCCTCTGTCATTAATGGGTTAAAGGGCCATGATACCCAAATGTTGAAACACTTGAAAGTGATGCAGCATAGCTGTAAAAAGCTGGCTAGAAAATATCACCTAAACATCTCTATGTAAAAAAAGAAGATATTTTACCTCAAAAGTTCCTCAGTAGCCACATCCCATTGTAAAGGGCTTCTAAGCAGCAAATCAGTATGTCTTTCCCGGGACAGCAAAGGGGCGAGCTTTGTGCACTCTCATCTTATTTCCCTATTCAGTTTAAGGAAGTTTACTATGAAATCTCAAGAGAGTTAAGTGAAATCTCATGAGATCACAGTAAAATAGTTCATGACCTCAGCACTGCTGATGCTGATTGGCTGCTGTTCATTTCTTCATTTTTTATTTTTTTTTACCTGCAGCTGGGCAGCAGCTGAGTATAACTTTTTACCCAGAACTTACTCTGCTGAGCTGAGGAATTTGTGAGGTAAAATATCTTCCTTTTTTACATAGAGATGCTCAGGTGATATTTTCCTGTCAGCTTTTTACAGTTATACTGCATCAGTTTCAAGTGATTTAGCATAGGAGTATTATGTCTCTTTAAATACATATTTCTATTCCGGGTAAATAAAGATATCCTTGTAATCCTAGGATTACCCAGGTAAAATGGACATTACCCAAGCGGCTGTGGGTAAAGACAGATGTACTGTCCCCCATCTACACAATTTATTTTGCCTCCGCCTAGTGGGTTCAAGGAAGGAGCCCCGCCGATCCTCTGCCATCCACCCCAAGTGAACGAGAACAGGAAAAATTACAAAAAAATATTTTAATATAAACACACAGAAAAAGTCCAGCACTCACTCACAAGCTCTCAACTAAGATAAAAAGCAGCAATGGAAGAATTAGTGATTGTGAGCCTGCATTGTGTGGCTGTTTAGGGACCCAGGTTTATTTGGAAGAAACCTTGACGAGGTACCTGGGCTTTTCCCATTTGGCCAGATGCTGTAACTAATTCTTCCATTGCTGCTTTTTATCTTAGTTGAGAGCTTGTGAGTGAGTGCTGGACTTTTTCTGTGTGTTTATATTAAAATATTTTTTTGTAATTTTTCCTGTTTGGGCCTTGCACCCAGGCCTGACTGGGGTTAACTGTCTGTGACTCTGGTGACAGTGCAGCTTCCTGAGAGTGCTGGTTTGCACCCAGGGCTGTGCATGTTACAGGGTCATAGGATGTGTACCCGGTCCGGCCTGAGAGTGCTGACCCCACCCATGTTTTGTATATGTTTGGGGAAATTACATAAGCCTGTGCACCCTCCATTTTTTCACAGTTGTTTGGTTGTGAGCCTGCATTGTGTGGCTGTTTAGGGACCCAGGTTTATTTGGAAGAAACCTTGACGAGGTACCTGGGCTTTTCCCATTTGGCCAGAAGTGGTAACTAATTCTTCCATTGCTGCTTTTTATCTTAGTTGAGAGCTTGTGAGTGAGTGCTGGACTTTTTCTGTGTGTTTATATATATATATATATATATATATATACACACATACACACACACACACACACACACAAATACTTAAATACATGTGTATATATATATATATATATATATATATATATATAGCCAAGAACAAGAGGGGGTATATGCACTCTCACCAAATACCATCAGCTGCCAGGGTGCTATGTAGGAAAATTCATCAGCAAAATCAAGAAAAGCACTCACTGGTCTTCAGATATAACTTATCCAAATAGAATTTATTAGTGACGTTTCGGGACAGAGGAAGGGACGCTATCTGTCCCGAAACGTCACTAATAAATTCTATTTGGATAAGTTATCTGAAGACCAGTGAGTGCTTTTCTTGATTTTGCTGATATATATATATATATATGCACACACACACACACATATACACACACGGTATATATGCGCATATATATATATATATCTCTGATGAAGCGCATGTGAGCATGCGGGAAACGCGTCAGATCCAGCCCTGCACACTGTGACTGTGTCTTTCACTTGACTGTTCATTAAACTAACCACTTTGGAAATAGAGTCTGCAGTTCCTCGTCTTTCTTTCTTCTAATACTATATATATATATATATATATATATACATATATTAAACTTAAACTAATATACTATATAAAGACACAAACACACACATATATATATATATATATATACATACACACACACACACACACACACACATATATATATATATATTTCTCTTACTTGGTGTATTCAGTCCACGGATTCATCCTTACTTGTGGGATATTCTCAATCCCTACAGGAAGTGGCAAAGAGAGTCATTCAGTCATTCTCTTTGCCGCTCTAACAAGTAGCATCTCCACGGGAGGGTAAAGAGTATGTGGTGTTAGATTTGTAGTTTTTATTTCTTCAATCACGAGTTTGTTATTTTAAAATAGTGGCTATTTGTACTATTTACTCTGAGGCAGAAAGTGATGAAGATTTCTGCTGAGAGGAAAAAGATTTTAGCATGTTGTAACTAAAATCCATTGCTGTTCCCACACAGGACTGTTGAGTACCGGAGAACTTCAGTTGGGGGGGAACAGTTTGCAGGCTTATACTGCTTAAGGTATGTTCAGTCATTTTTTCTAACAAGACTTGCTAGTGCTAGAAGACTGACAGAAATCCCATGAGGGAAGGTAAGCCATTTTCTGAAACACAGTATAGAATGATGGCTTCAGTTAAGGGCTTAATACTGACAGACACTGTGATGGGCTAAATCGATTACTTTATTAAGGTAATCTTATATTTATTAAGCGTTTTAGACATTGGAAACACTTTTTGGGGACTTTTTTACGCCTGGCATTTTGTAAGACAGCTAATCTGACTCAGAAAGGCCCCATAACTCTGGAGTAATGAAGGAGGGGGCCTCATTTTCGCGCTTCAATTGCGCAGTTGATTTGCAACACAGCTCCATGCAGCTTCATGTGCAGAGCCTTAACAAGGACTTCAGGGAGGCTTAATTTACACCTGCAATTAACCCTAAAGGAAGGTAAAGCCACAGCAAAGACTGTGGCATCGTACTGTAGTGGGTTAAACCGGGTGTTTACTTCATTTTGCTCCGATTTGGGCATTAAGGGGTTAAATGATTTGAAAATTTGTGTGCAATCATTTCAAGGCATTAGGATCATGTGGTGAAAATTTCATTAAGATCTGATGTTTTTTGATGATTTGGTAAAAAAGTGTGTGCCTTTTATTATTTAAAGAGACAGTAACGTTTTTTCAAAAAGTATTTTTTTCAATATTTTAGTGTTGTCTGAGTCTGTCAAACATGTCTGAGCCTTCAGATAGACCTTGTTCTTTATGTTCAAAAGCCATGGCAGTACCCCCATTACATTTATGTTTAAAGTGTGCAAAAACATCTAAGCATTTTAAAGATCATCCAGTGACAATTAAAAATACTGCCCAAGATGATTCCTTAACGGAGGGTAATGAGGATAGTCCTTCTTCCTCCCCCCACGTGTCTACACCAGTTACGCCCGCGCAAGCGATGCCTAGTACCTCTAGCGCATTGGCCCCTATTACTTTACAACAATTAGCAGCAGTAATGGATAATTCCCTTGCAGCATTTTTATCCAAACTGCCAGTTTTTCCAAGAAAGCGCGATAGCTCAGTTTTAAATACAGAGGATGAGCAATCAGACGCTGTGGATAATTTATCTGTAGTACCCTCACAAAACTCAGAAGTAGCTGTGAGGGAAGGTCTGTCTGAGGGAGAAATTTCTGATATAGGAAAAGTTTCTCAGCGGGCAGATTCAGATTCCTTAGCGTTTACATTTAAGCTGGAACACCTCTGCGTACTGCTGAAGGAGGTTTTAGCTACGCTAGATGATTGTGACCCCATGGTGGTCCCAGAAAAATTGTGTAAGATGGACAGGTTTTTAGAGGTCCCAGTATACACTGAGGCATTTCCGATCCCAAAGAGGGTGGCGGATATTGTGACTAGGGAGTGGGAGAGACCAGGTGTACCCTTTGTTCCCCCCCTATCTTTAAGAAAATGTTCCCCATAAATGACCCCAGGCGGGACGAGTGGCAGACGGTCCCTAAGGTGGAGGGGGCAGTTTCAACACTTGCTAAGCGTACAACTATACCAATAGAGGACAGTTGTGCTTTCAAAGATCCTATGGATAAAAAAATTGGAAGGATTGCTGAAGAAAATTTTTGTTCAGCAAGGTTTTCTACTTCAACCAATTGCCTGCATAATTCCTGTAACTACTGCAGCAGCTTTTTGGTTCGAGGCCCTGGAGGAGTCGCTCCAGAGGGAGACTTCATACGATGAGGTCATGGATAGAATTCATGCTCTAAAGCTGGCTAATTCTTTTATCACTGATGCCGCTTTCCAGTTAGCTAAACTAGTGGCGAAAAACTCAGGTTTTGCCATCATGGCGCGCAGAGCGCTTTGGCTCAAATCATGGTCGGCGGATGTGTCGTCCAAAACAAAACTGTTAAATATTCCCTTCAAGGGGAAGACTCTTTTCGGCCCAGAGCTGAAAGAAATTATTTCAGATATCACTGGGGGCAAGGGTCATGCCCTTCCACAAGATAGGCCGTTTAAGGCCAAAAACAAGGCTAATTTTCGCTCCTTTCGCAACTTCAGGAGCGGACCTGCTACAACCTCTACTGCCGCAAAACAAGATAACGCTTCCCAGCCCAAAGCAACCTGGAAACCCTTGCAGGGCTGGAATAAGGGTAAACAGGCCAAGAAGCCTGCTCCTGCTACCAATACAGCATGAAGGGGTAGCCCCCGATCCGGGATCGGATCTGGTAGGGGGCAGACTTTCTCTCTTTGCTCAGGCTTGGGCAAGAGACGTTCCGGATCCCTGGGCATTAGAAATAGTTGCTCAGGGGTACCTTCTAGAATTCAAGGATTCTCCCCCAAGGGGAAGGTTCCACATTTCTTGTTTGTCTTCAGACCAAACAAAGAAACAGGCGTTCTTACGCTGTGTAGAAGATCTACTAAAAATGGGAGTGATACACCCAGTTCCAATTGCAGAACAAGGACTGGGCTTTTACTCAAACCTGTTCGTAGTTCCCAAAAAGGAAGGAACTTTCAGCCCAATCCTGGATCTAAAGATTCTAAACAAATTCCTCAGAGTTCCGTCTTTCAAGTTGGAAACCATTCGGACAATCTTGCCGATGATCCAGGAAGGTCAATATATGACTACCGTGGATCTAAAGGATGCGTACCTACATATTCCTATCCACAAAGATCACCATCAGTTCCTAAGGTTCGGACATCGTTCTGGCCTTTCTAAGGTCTCACGGGTGGAAGGTGAACGTAGAAAAGAGTTCTCTGTCCCCGCTCACAAGGGTTCCCTTTCTGGGAACACTGATAGACTCGGTAGAAATGAAAATCTTTCTGACAGAGGTCAGGAAGTCGAAAATGCTGAATACTTGCCGAGTTCTTCATTCCATTCCTCGGCCTTCCGTGGCTCAGTGCATGGAAGTAATTGGTTTAATGGTTGCGGCAATGGACGTAGTCCCTTTCGCCCGAATCCATCTCAGACCACTGCAGCTGTCCATGCTCAAACAGTGGAATGGAGATTACGCGGATTTGTCTCCTCAAATTCAAATGGATCAAAAAAACAGAGACTCTCTTCTCTGGTGGTTGTCTCAAGGTCACCTGTCTCAGGGAATGAGTTTCCGCAGACCGGAGTGGATCATTGTCACGACCGATGCCAGTCTGGTAGGCTGGGGTGCGGTCTGGAACTCCCTGAAGGCTCAGGGACTATGGTCTCGGGAAGAATCTCTTCTCCCGATAAACATTTTGGAGCTGAGAGCGATATTCAATACGCTCCAGGCGTGGCCTCAACTAGCAGAGGCCAAATTCATCAGATTTCAGTCAGACAACATCACGACTGTGGCGTACATCAATCAGGGAGGAACAAGGAGTTCCCTAGCGATGAAGGAAGTATCCAAGATGATCAAATGGGCGGAGGATCACTCCTGCCATCTATCTGCAATTCACATCCCAGGGGTAGACAACTGGGAGGCGGATTTTCTAAGTTGTCAGACTTTCCATCCGGGGGAGTGGGAACTCCACCCGGAGGTTTTTGCTCAGCTGACCCAGCTTTGGGGCATTCCAGAGTTGGATCTGATGGCGTCCCGTCAGAACACCAAACTTCCCCTTTACGGATCCAGATCCAGGGATCCCAAGGCGGCATTGATAGATGCATTAATAGCGCCTTGGTCATTCAGTCTAGCTTATGTCTTTCCACCGTTTCCTCTTCTCCCTCGGCTAATAGCCAGAATCAAACAGGAGAAGGCTTCGGTAATTATGATAGCGCCTGCGTGGCCACGCAGGGCTTGGTATGCAGACCTAGTGGACATGTCATCGGTCCCACCATGGAAACTGCCATCGAGGCAGGATCTTCTAATCCAAGGTCCTTTCAAGCATCCAAATCTAGTTTCTCTGCAACTGACTGCTTGGAGATTGAACGCTTAATCCTAGCTAAGCGGGGTTTCTCTGATTCCGTTATAGATACTCTGATACAGGCCAGAAAGCCTGTCACCAGGAAAATTTACCATAAGATATGGCAGAAATATCTTTGCTGGTGTGAATCCAAGGGTTACTCGTGGAGTAAGGTTAGGATACCAAGGATATTGTCTTTTCTCCAAGAAGGTTTGGAGAAAGGTCTGTCAGCTAGTTCCTTAAAGGGACAGATATCTGCTCTGTCTATTCTGTTACACAAGCGTCTGGCAGCTGTACCAGACATTCAGGCGTTTGCACAGGCCCTAGTTAGAATCAAGCCTGTCTACAGACCTGTGGCTCCTCCATGGAGCATAATTTAGTTCTTTCAGTTCTTCAAGGGGTTCCGTTTGAACCTTTGCATTCCATAGATATCAAGTTATCAAACGTCATCCTTGTTTGTTGTGTATTCTGGTAAGAGGAGAGGTCAGAAAGCGACTGCTACCTCTCTTTCATTCTGGCTGAAAAGCATCATCCTATTGGCTTATGAGACTGCTGGTAAGCAGCCTCCTGAACGAATTACAGCTCATTCCACCAGAGCTGTGGCTTCCACATTGGCTTTCAAGAATGAGGCTTCTGTTGAACAGATTTGTAAGGCAGCGACTTGGTCTTCACTGCATACATTCGCCAAATTTTATAAATTCGATACTTTTGCTTCTTCAGAGGCTATTTTTGGGAGAAAGGTTTTACAAGCAGTGGTGCCTTCCGTTTAGGTTACCTGACTTGTTCCCTCCCTTCATCCGTGTCCTATTGCTTTGGTATTGGTATCCCACAAGTAAGGATGAATCCGTGGACTGAATACACCAAGTAAGAGAAAACAGAATTTATGCTTACCTGATAAATTACTTTATTCAGGTGTATTCAGTCCACGGCCCGCCCTGATATTTAAGTCAGGTTCAAATTTAATTTACAATAACTACAGTCACCACTGCACCCTATGGTTCTCCTTTTTCTCCTAACCGTCGGTCGAATGACTGGGGGGGCGGAGCCTGAGGGGAGCTATATGGACAGCTTTGCTGTGTGCTCTCTTTGCCACTTCCTGTAGGGATTGAGAATATCCCACAAGTAAGGATGAATCCGTGGACTGAATACACCTGTAAGAAAAAGTAATTTATCAGGTAAGCATAAATTCTGTTTATATATATATATATATATATATATATATATATAAATACACACATATAGGTATATGCATACATACATACCATATGTGCATGTGTGATATATATATATAAATATATGTTACAAAAGACAAGACAAATAACAGTACTCTAACAATATAAGTTAGGTGTAATTTCCACAGTACCAGGATGGAATGGTACATGAGTCTTTGTGCTGGGTAAATAGACCAATACAAGAGCATTTATATATTATTTTGTTTTAAGCTTTCTACATAACACACGCATTATAGAAACAGAGAGAAGGAAAGCACATGATAGTCTAATAAAGTGACCTATTATATTTACAGGGATCATGTAATTAATAATGTAAATAATTATCAGACACAAGAAACAATGTAATACATAAATACAAATAGAGCTGCAACTAACGATTATTTTCATAATCGATTAATCGGCTAATTATTTTTTCGATTAATCAACTAATCAAAATGTTTTCCTAAATATAAAATAAAATCCACATACTGAGTTTTACAAATATAAACTTCAGACTAAGGGGTAGATTGACCAGGTGCCAGGGGGCTAGATTGACCAAGTGCCAGGGGGCTAGATTGACCAAGTGCCAGGGGGCTAGATTGACCAAGTGCCAGGGGGCTAGATTGACCAAGTGCCAGGGGGCTAGATTGACCAAGTGCCAGGGGGCTAGATTGACCAAGTGCCAGGGGGGTAGATTGACCAAGTGCCAGGGGGGTAGATTGACCAAGTGCCAGGGGGGTAGACTGACCAAGTGCCAGGGGGCTAGATTGACCAAGTGCCAGGGGGCTAGATTGACCAAGTGCCAGGGGGCTAGATTGACCAAGTGCCAGGGGGGTAGATTGACCAAGTGCCAGGGGGGTAGATTGACCAAGTGCCAGGGGGTAGATTGACCATGTGCCGGTTGGACATGATTCGCTGTAGCATAAGCTGTCGGCATTTAACATTGCAAAAGCATTTCTCATGAAATGCTTGTGCAATGCCACCCCCTGCTCACCGGCAGCCAATCATCCACAAGCAGGGGGTGTCAATCATCCCGATCCGATCGGGATGATTGCAGTCTGACAGGTTAAGGAGCAGCAGTCTTACGACCGCTGCTTCTTAACTTTAAGTTTTCAGCTCGTCGGAAACGATGGGCGTAGAAAGCAGCATTCGCTGCTTGTTAAATCTACCCCTAAAACTTTACATTAACACAACTGTATGTCCAATTTTTAAGCAGCAGAACAAATTTTTATAATTAAGCAAAACAAAACCACAAACTGTTTGAAAAGAGGTAGAGCTAGAAAGAGGCTGGCTCTCTTTTTGCAGCTATTTTGCCTGCAGTAGAGAAGAGGCGCTCAGATGGTGTTGAGGTGCCTGAGATGCATAAGTAGGGTTTTGCTAATTTCACCAAGGTGGTATATTTATCTTTGTTAAAGGGACACTCAAGTCAAAATTAAACTTCATGATTCAAATAGAGCATTCAAAGAGGGGGGTTCCACAATGGCTTCTAAACAAATTGAGCAATGAGTTTCCTCAATGTCAGACATGTTGAATAGGCTAGCAATGAGGCAAGCAAGCTTGGAAAACACTTTATTTAAAGGGACACTCAGGTTAAATCAAATTTTCATGATTCAGATACAGCATGTAATTTTAAACAACTTTCCAATTTACTTCCATTAACAAAATGTGCAGTCTTTTTATATTTACACTTTTTGAGTCACCAACTCCTACTGAGCATGTGCAAGAATTCACAGCATATACGTATATGCATTTGTGATTGGCTGATGGCTGTCACATGGTACAGGGGGAGGGGAAATAGACATAACTTTGCAATTTATTTAACAAAAATCTACCACTCATCTGAAGTTCAGACTAAGTGCTATTGCATTGTCTTCTTATCATGCATTTGTTGATTACGCAAATCTACAATGTTGACTGGTCCTTTAACTCTCCACCAATGCAAGGGGTATCTTAAAAAAAAACCTGGACTTCAAGCTAACATAAAAATATCTTGAATATCTATATGAAATAGTAAATAACCAGCTATAACGTAAGGGAAAAAATATCTAGTCCACTCTTAAAATAACACATATACCTGTACTTATAGAGGTTGAATCTGGTACATATTACAATTAATTAAAAAAAAAATTTTTTTTTTTAAAAGTCAAAAGCAAGTAAAACCCCCCACACAACAAACCCCCCAAAATAAAAAACTTAAGTGGGGCCCGGGGGTTTAGGAGTTAATAGGTTTATTATAGAATTAGCGATGTGGGGGTCCAGCAGTTTAGGGGTTAATAGCTTAATTATAGTAGTAGCGATGGGGGAGCAGCAGTTTAGGGGGTTAATAGCTTTATATATTGTTGGCTATGTGGGTGGGCGGCAGATTAGGGGTTAATATGTTTAATATAGTACAGGTGGCCCTCGGTTTACGCTGGTTCAATTTGCGCCGTTTCAGAATAACAACCTTTTTTGACTGCTATTGAAAAGCTTTGGAAAGCAAAGTGCACTAATTAAAATAGCCAGTAGGTGGAGCTGTCCACTTATTTTGCAGCAAAGTTATGCAACTTAACAGGTCTGAAATTGATCTGTGTACACAGAGCAAACATTAGCTATCGAGAAGCCACTTCCATATTATCTTCCTGTCCAGCAGCTTGAGGTGAGGGTGCCTAAATGCCTATTAATCACTGCAGATTGAAATGCATAGAATAGGTGCAGACCCAATATTATCTAACATGCTAACAAAGCAGAGAACTGATTGCAGAAAAATGCAAGTAAAAAAACGTTTTTTGTTTATTAAACTTAGTTTGATGATGATGCAGTCTGTTGTGTGATTATTTTATTAGGTGCTGTTAGCAAATGTTTTTGTTCATTAAACTTAGTTTGATGATGATACAATCTATATTATTAGGTTTATATTGCTGTTTAGCATTTAAAGTCTTAATTTCAAAGCTTTAAAAATAATGTATTAGGTGTTACTTATGTCAATTTTGAGAGGGGCCTGGAACCTAACCCCCTCACTTCCCATTGACTTACATTATAAACTGGGTTTCAATTTACAACTGTTTCGATTTACAACCATTCCACCTGGAACCTAACCCCGGCGTAAACTGAGGGCTACCTGTATTTGCGATGCAGGATGGTGGCGGTTTAGGGGTTAATAGGTAGATTATGAGTGTTAGTGTACTTTGTAAAATTTTAGTTATGAGTTTTGTGAAACATTTTTGTTTTGCAAAATCCATAACTACTGGTCTCAGATCGCAGTGAGGATCACGGCAGTATAGACTATAACGCAAGCATTTTAGCCGGACCTCACAACCTGTTATACGGAGCTATGGAAATCCTGCACTCAAAAATCCTTTTTTGAGGGCGGAATGGAGTATTGCGTTACAGGCTAAAATGCTTGCGGTATAGCTATACCACCGCGACTTGTAATACGGGAGACCTGCCATTCCACACGAAATGGACAATTGTTCAGCGGTATAGCCTTACCACACCGTACCACAAAACTTGTAATCTTGCTGAATTAGTATTGCCTAATGTTTACTAAACTAGGAATAAAGCTATATTGGATCTAGTGCTATCAAACAATACAGATATAATATCAAACATTGAAGTCAAAGAACATTTGGGTAACAGTGATCATAACATGGTCACAATTAAAATCACTTTACATAAGCAGGGTCTTAAAGGTTCAACTAAGACTTAATTTTAAGAAAGCAAAATTCAATAATTTAAGAGAATTGTTAAATAACATACATTGAGATAAAGTATTTTCTAATACAATTACAAAGAATAAATAAATAACATTTAAAACTTTGTTAAATAAATATACATATTAACACATACCATGTGGTTATAAAAGTAAAAGAAATAAATCCAAGCCAATGTGGATAAATAGAAATGTGTTACAAGAAATCAGAAAAAAATGTAGGGCATTTCAATTATTCAAAGAAAATAGTAAAGACTCAACATACCACATATATAAAGGAATGTAACAAAGCATGAAAAAACAAAATTTATGCTTACCTGATAAATGTCTTTCTTTTGCGATGTACCGAGTCCACGGATTCATCCTTACTTGTGGGATATTATCCTTCCTAACAGGAAGTGGCAAAGAGAGCACCACAGCAGAGCTGTCTATATAGCTCCCCCCTTAACTCCACCCCCCAGTCATTCGACCGAAGGCCAAGGAAGAAAAAGGAGAAACTATAAGGTGCAGAGGTGACTGAAGTTTTTAATAAAAAATACCATCTGTCTTGAATAGACAGGGCGGGCCGTGGACTCGGTACATCGCAAAATAAAGAAATTAATCAGGTAAGCATAAATTGTTTTCTTTTGCATGATGTACCGAGTATGTACCGGTACGCAAAACCACCTTATCAGCATGGAAAACAAGATAAGGCGAATCACATTGCACTGCAGATAGTTCAGAAACTCTTCGAGCTGAAGAGATAGCAACTAGGAACAAAACTTTCCAAGATAAAAGCTTAATATCTATGGAATGCATGGGTTCAAACGGAACCCCCTGAAGAACTTTAAGAACTAAATTTAGACTCCATGGCGAAGCAACAGGTTTAAACACAGGCTTAATTCTAGCTAAAGCCTGACAAAAAGCCTGAACGTCTGGAACATCTGCCAGACACTTGTGCAACAGAATAGACAGAGCAGATATCTGTCCTTTTAGGGAACTAGCGGACAATCCTTTCTCCAATCCCTCTTGGAGAAAAGACAAAATCCTAGGAATCCTGATTTTACTCTAGGAGTAGCCTTTGGATTTGCACCAAAAAACATATTTATGCCATATCTTATGATAGATTTTCCTGGTAACAGGCTTTCGAGCCTGAATCAAGGTATCTATGACTGACTCAGAGAAACCCCGCTTTGATAGAATCAAGCGTTCAATCTCCAAGCAGTCAGTTGCAGAGAAATTAGATTTGGATGCTTGAATGGACCTTGAATGAGAAGGTCCCGTCTCAGTGGCAGAGTCCATAGTGGCAGAGATGACATGTCCACCAGGTCTGCATACCAAGTCCTGCGTGGCCACGCAGGAGCTATCAAGATCACAGAAGCTCTCTCCTGTTTGATTCTTGCAATCAAACGAGGAAGGAGAGGAAATGGTGGAAATACATAAGCCAGGTTGAACGACCAGGGTACTGCTAGAGCATCTATCAGTACTGACTGAGGATCCCTTCACCTGGATCCGTAACGAGGAAGTTTGGCGTTCTGACGAGACGCCATCAGATCCAATTCTGGTGTGCCCCATAGCCGAACCAGTTGAGCAAACACCTCCGGATGGAGTTCCCACTCCCCCGGCTGAAAAGTCTGACGACTTAGAAAATCTGCCTCCCAGTTCTCTACTCCTGGGATATAGATCGCTGACAGATGGCAAGAGTGAGCCTCTGCCCATCGGATTATCCTTGAGACTTCTATCATCGCTAAGGAACTCTTTGTTCCGCCCTGATGATTGATATAAGCCACAGTCGTGATGTTGTCCGACTGAAACCTGATGAATCTGGCCGAAGCCAGCTGAGGCCATGCCTGGAGAGCATTGAATATCTCTCTTAATTCCAGAATATTTATCGGTAGGAAAGCCTCCTCCCGAGTCCACAAACCCTGTGCTTTCAGGGAATTCCAAACTGCACCCCAGCCCAGAACGCTGGCATCTGTCGTCACTATAACCCAATCTGGCCTACGGAAACACTTTCCCTGGGACAGATGATCATGTGACAACCACCACAGAAGAGAGTCTCTGGTCTCTTGATCCAGATTTATCTGAGGAGATAAATCCGCATAATCCCCATTCCACTGATTGAGCATGCATAGTTGCAGTGGTTTGAGATGCAAGCGAGCAAACGGAACTATGTCCATTGCCGCTACCATTAGACCGATTACCTCCATACACTGAGCCACTGATGACCGAGGAATGGAATGAAGAGCTCGGCAGGTGGACAAAATCTTTGATTTCCTGACCTCCGTCAGAAATATTTTCATGTCCACGAGTCTATCAAAGTCCCAAGAAATGAAACTCTTGTGAGGGAGGAAAGAGAACTCTTTTTTACGTTCACCTTCCAACTGTGAGATCTTAGAAAGGCCAACACTAAGTCCGTGTGAGACTTGGCTAGTTGGAAAGTCGACGCTTGAATTAGAATGTCGTCTAGATAAGGCGCCACTGCTATGCCCTGCGGCCTTAGAACCGCCAGAAGGGACCCTAGCACCTTTGTGAAGATTTGTGGCGCCGTGGCCAACCCGAAGGGAAGAGCCACAAACTGATAATGCTTGTCCAGAAAGGCGAACCTGAGGAACTGGTGATGATCTTTGTGGATAGGAATGTGTAGATACGCATCCTTTAAATCCACGGTGGTCATCTATTGACCCTCCTGGATCAATGGTAAGATAGTCCGAATGGTCTCCATCTTGAAAGATGGGACTCTTAGGAATTGGTTTAGGATCTTGAAATCCAGAATTGGTCTGAAAGTTCCCTCTTTCTTGGGAACCACAAACAGATTGGAGTAGAACCCCTGCCCCTGCTCTGCTTTTGGAACTGGGCAGATCACTCCCATGGTAAAAAGGTCTTTTACACAGCATAAGAACGCCTCTCTTTTTGTCGGGTTTACAGACAATTGAGAAAGATGGAACCTCCCCCTTGGAGGAGAATCCTTGAAATCTAGAAGGTATCTCTGGGTTACAATTTCTACTGCCCAGGAATCCTGAACGTCTCTTGCCCAGGCCTGAGCAAAGAGAGAGAGTCTGCCCCCTACTAGATCCGGTCCCGGATCGGGGGCTACCCCTTCATGCTGACTTAGTGGCAGCAGCAGGCTTTTTGGCCTGTTTACCCTTGTTCCAAGCCTGATTAGGTCTGCAGGTTGGCTTGGATTGAGCAAAGTTCCCCTCTTGCTTTGCAGCAGAGGAAGTGGGACCACTCTTGAAGTTTCGAAAGGAACGAAAATTATTTTGTTTGGTCCTTGTCTTATTTGACTTATCTTGAGGGAGGGCATGACCCTTCCCTCCAGTAATGTCTGAAATGATCTCTTTCAGTGCAGGCCCGAATAGGGTCTTACCTTTGAAAGAGATGGTCAAAAGCTTAGATTTAGATGACACATCAGCTGACCAGGACTTAAGCCATAACGCTCTATGCGCTAAAATGGCAAAACCTGAATTCTTTGTCGCTAACTTAGCAAGATGAAAAGCGGCGTCTGTAATAAAAGAATTAGCTAACTTAATAGTCTTAATTCTGTCAAGAATATCATCTAGTGGGGTCTCCAACTGAAGAGCCTCAAACCAAAAGGCAGCTGCAGTGGTTACAGGAACAATGCACGCTATAGGTTGAAGAAAACCTTGATGAACAAAAATTTTCTTTAGGAGACCCTTTTTATCCATAGGATCAATGAAAGCACAACTGTCTTCAATAGGTATAGTTGTACGCTTAGCCAGAGTAGAAATAGCTCCCTCCACCTTAGGGACCGTCTGCCATGAGTCCTTTATGGTGTCAGATATGGGAAACATTTTGTTAAAAACAGGAGGGGGAGCGAATGGAATACCTTGTCTATCCCACTCCTTAGTAACAATGTCCAAAATCCTCTTAGGGACCGGAAAAACATCAGTGTAAACAGGAACCTCTAAATATTTCTCCATTTTACACAATTTCTCTGGAACTACAATAGGGTCACAATCATCCAGAGTCGCTAAAACCTCCCTGAGCAATAAGTGGAGGTGCTCTAGCTTAAATTTAAATGCCGTCATATCTGAATCTGTTTGAGGGAACATATTTACTGAATCAGAAATCTCTCCCTCAGATAGCAAATCCCTCATCCCTACCTCAGAACATTGTGAGGGAATATCGGATACGGCTACTAAAGCGTCAGAAGGCTCAGCATTTGATCTTAACCCAGAGCTACTGCGCTTCCCTTGCAACCCTGGCAGTTTAGATAAAACCTCTGTGACGGTAATATTCATAACTGAAGCCATATCTTCCAAGGTGAAAGAATTCGACGCACTAGAAGTACTTGGCGTCGCTTGTGCTGGCGTTACCGGTTGTGACACTTGGGGAGAACTAGATGGCAAAACCTTATTTCCTTCTGTCTGAGAATCATCTAATGCCAAAGTCAAAATATGCTGTTTGCAAATTATAGACATATCAGTACAAGTGGGACACATTCGAAGAGGGGGTTCCACAATGGCTTCTAAACAAATTGAGCAATGAGTTTCCTCAATGTCAGACATGTTGAATAGGCTAGCAATGAGGCAAGCAAGCTTGGAAAACACTTTATTTAAAGGGACACTCAGGTTAAATCAAATTTTCATGATTCAGATACAGCATGTAATTTTAAACAACTTTCCAATTTACTTCCATTAAAAAAAATGTGCACAGTCTTTTATAGTTACAATTTTTGAGTCACCAGATCCTACTGAGCATGTGCAAGAATTCACAGACTATACGTATATGCATTTGTGATTGGCTGATTGCTATCACGTAGTACAAGGGGAGTGGAAATATACATAACTTTGAAATTTGTTATAAAAAAATCTACTACTCATTTTAAGTTCAGACTAAGTGCTATTGCATTGTCTTGTTATCTTGCATTTGTTGATTATGCAAATCTAATGTGTTGACTGGTCCTTTAATGAAAAAAACACAATTTGCAAAAACGGTACTGTGCCTTTAAGAGAAAAAAAGGCATACACAAACTGCAAAACAGGTTAAAATTGCTTCAAATTTTCCGAAATTTTAACAGTGTACCCACTAAGCTTTAGAAGGATTGCACCACAAGTAAATAAGCAATAAACCCCCAAATGAAAAAAACGGATTGATAAATGTCTAAAACCTGTAAAAACCCCTATTAGCACCTTGCCACAGCTCTGCTGTGGCCCTACCTGCCCTTAGGGATTGATAATATGAGGTTAAAGCTTCAATTAGGCCCTCAGCAGAGTATCAGGACCTCTGGAGAAGTTGCTTGCTGCTTTAGTGTATAAGTAAATGCGCAACTGAGGCGCGAAAATAGGCCCCGCCCACCGCACTCGATGTTGCTGGGGCCTACACAAATCTGAAAGCCATGTGGGTTATAACAACCCCAAATAAGCCAAATGAACCCTCAAGCAAAAGTCCCAACAGAATAAAAAACGTTACTCCCAGAACACACAAACGTTTGTCCAATCTCTCATATACAAACTGAGTGCCCAAAAAATTAGCCCTTTATGCAAGCTAGTAAAGCCTCTTATAACACTAGGATTACTGCTTACCCTTCCCCTAATGGGGATACTGTCAGCCTTTCTGAGTTAACACAGTCTCTGCAGAAAAAATTACTGAACATACCTCATTGCTGCATAGCAAGAAACCGTTCCTCACACTGAGGAGTACAGTTTTCCTGTACTCCTCAGCTTCTGTGGGAACAGCAGTGGACCTTAGTTACAAATGCTAAGATCATAATCCTCCAGGCAGAAATCTTCATCTATGTCCTGCCTGAGAGTAAATAGTACAACACCGGTACCATTTAAAAATAACAAACTCTTGATTGTAGATAAAATAAAACTAACAGTTTAACACCTCTTTCACTTTACCCTTCCTGCTTAGAGCCGGCAAAGCGAATGACTGGAGGGTGGAGTTAAGGGGGGAGCTATATAGACAGCTCTGCTGTGGTGCTCTCTTTGCCACTTCCTGTTAGGAAGGATAATATCCCACAAGTAAGGATGAATCCGTGGACTTTGTATGCAAAAGAAAAAGCAATCAAATTAGCAAAACATTGAAAATTTAAGATTAATTGCAAAAGATTCTAAGTCAAACCATAAAAACAGAATTTATGTTTACCTGATAAATTTCTTTCTCCAACGGTGTGTCCGGTCCACGGCGTCATCCTTACTTGTGGGATATTCTCTTCCCCAACAGGAAATGGCAAAGAGCCCAGCAAAGCTGGTCACATGATCCCTCCTAGGCTCCGCCTACCCCAGTCATTCGACCGACGTTAAGGAGGAATATTTGCATAGGAGAAACCATATGGTACCGTGGTGACTGTAGTTAAAGAAAATAAATTATCAGACCTGATTAAAAAACCAGGGCGGGCCGTGGACCGGACACACCGTTGGAGAAAGAAATTTATCAGGTAAACATAAATTCTGTTTTCTCCAACATAGGTGTGTCCGGTCCACGGCGTCATCCTTACTTGTGGGAACCAATACCAAAGCTTTAGGACACGGATGAAGGGAGGGAGCAAATCAGGTCACCTAAATGGAAGGCACCACGGCTTGCAAAACCTTTCTCCCAAAAATAGCCTCAGAAGAAGCAAAAGTATCAAACTTGTAAAATTTGGTAAAAGTGTGCAGTGAAGACCAAGTCGCTGCCCTACATATCTGATCAACAGAAGCCTCGTTCTTGAAGGCCCATGTGGAAGCCACAGCCCTAGTGGAATGAGCTGTGATTCTTTCGGGAGGCTGCCGTCCGGCAGTCTCGTAAGCCAATCTGATGATGCTTTTAATCCAAAAAGAGAGAGAGGTAGAAGTTGCTTTTTGACCTCTCCTTTTACCTGAATAAACAACAAACAAGGAAGATGTTTGTCTAAAATCCTTTGTAGCATCTAAATAGAATTTTAGAGCGCGAACAACATCCAAATTGTGCAACAAACGTTCCTTCTTTGAAACTGGTTTCGGACACAGAGAAGGTACGATAATCTCCTGGTTAATGTTTTTGTTAGAAACAACTTTTGGAAGAAAACCAGGTTTAGTACGTAAAACCACCTTATCTGCATGGAACACCAGATAAGGAGGAGAACACTGCAGAGCAGATAATTCTGAGACTCTTCTAGCAGAAGAAATTGCAACTAAAAACAAAACTTTCCAAGATAATAACTTAATATCAACGGAATGTAAGGGTTCAAACGGAACCCCCTGAAGAACTGAAAGAACTAAATTGAGACTCCAAGGAGGAGTCAAAGGTTTGTAAACAGGCTTGATTCTAACCAGAGCCTGAACAAAGGCTTGAACATCTGGCACAGCTGCCAGCTTTTTGTGAAGTAACACCGACAAGGCAGAAATCTGTCCCTTCAGGGAACTTGCAGATAATCCTTTTTCCAATCCTTCTTGAAGGAAGGATAGAATCTTAGGAATCTTAACCTTGTCCCAAGGGAATCCTTTAGATTCACACCAACAGATATATTTTTTCCAAATTTTGTGGTAAATCTTTCTAGTTACAGGCTTTCTAGCCTGAACAAGAGTATCGATAACAGAATCTGAGAATCCTCGCTTCGATAAAATCAAGCGTTCAATCTCCAAGCAGTCAGCTGGAGTGAAACCAGATTCGGATGTTCGAACGGACCCTGAACAAGAAGGTCTCGTCTCAAAGGTAGCTTCCAAGGTGGAGCCGATGACATATTCACCAGATCTGCATACCAAGTCCTGCGTGGCCACGCAGGAGCTATCAAGATCACCGACGCCCTCTCCTGATTGATCCTGGCTACCAGCCTGGGGATGAGAGGAAATGGCGGGAACACATAAGCTAGTTTGAAGGTCCAAGGTGCTACTAGTGCATCCACTAGAGCCGCCTTGGGATCCCTGGATCTGGCCCCGTAGCAAGGAACTTTGAAGTTCTGACGAGAGGCCATCAGATCCATGTCTGGAATGCCCCACAGGTGAGTGACTTGGGCAAAGATTTCCGGATGGAGTTCCCACTCCCCCGGATGCCATGTCTGACGACTCAGAAAATCCGCTTCCCAATTTTCCACTCCTGGGATGTGGATAGCAGACAGGTGGCAGGAGTGAGACTCCGCCCATAGAATGATTTTGGTCACTTCTTCCATCGCTAGGGAACTCCTTGTTCCCCCCTGATGGTTGATGTACGCAACAGTTGTCATGTTGTCTGATTGAAACCGTATGAACTTGGTCCTCGCTAGCTGAGGCCAGGCCTTGAGAGCATTGAATATCGCTCTCAGTTCCAGAATATTTATCGGTAGAAGAGATTCTTCCCGAGACCAAAGACCCTGAGCTTTCAGGGATCCCCAGACCGCGCCCCAGCCCATCAGACTGGCGTCGGTCGTGACAATGACCCACTCTGGTCTGCGGAATGTCATCCCTTGTGACAGGTTGTCCAGGGACAGCCACCAACGGAGTGAGTCTCTGGTCCTCTGATTTACTTGTATCTTCGGAGACAAGTCTGTATAGTCCCCATTCCACTGACTGAGCATGCACAGTTGTAATGGTCTTAGATGAATGCGCGCAAAAGGAACTATGTCCATTGCCGCTACCATCAACCCGATCACTTCCATGCACTGAGCTATGGAAGGAAGAGGAACGGAATGAAGTATCCGACAAGAGTCTAGAAGTTTTGTTTTTCTGACCTCTGTCAGAAAAATCCTCATTTCTAAGGAGTCTATAATTGTTCCCAAGAAGGGAACCCTTGTTGACGGGGATAGAGAACTCTTTTCCACGTTCACTTTCCATCCGTGAGATCTGAGAAAGGCCAGGACGATGTCCGTGTGAGCCTTTGCTTGAGGAAAGGACGACGCTTGAATCAGAATGTCGTCCAAGTAAGGTACTACCGCAACGCCCCTTGGTCGTAGCACAGCTAGAAGGGACCCTAGTACCTTTGTGAAAATCCTTGGAGCAGTGGCTAATCCGAAAGGAAGCGCCACGAACTGGTAATGTTTGTCCAGGAATGCGAACCTTAGGAACCGATGATGTTCCTTGTGGATAGGAATATGTAGATACGCATCCTTTAAATCCACCGTGGTCATGAATTGACCTTCCTGAATGGAAGGAAGAATAGTTCGAATGGTTTCCATCTTGAACGATGGAACCTTGAGAAACTTGTTTAAGATCTTGATTGAATAATAAAAACTACAGTTAAACACTAAAAAACTCTAAGCCATCTCCGTGGAGATGTTGCCTGTACAACGGCAAAGAGAATGACTGGGGTAGGCGGAGCCTAGGAGGGATCATGTGACCAGCTTTGCTGGGCTCTTTGCCATTTCCTGTTGGGGAAGAGAATATCCCACAAGTAAGGATGACGCCGTGGACCGGACACACCTATGTTGGAGAAAGGTTCTTCAAGTATAAAACAGTATATATAATAAATACCTCTGTATGTACAACTAGTAGTATCAGTGTGTGTACTGCAGTATAATCCTGTGTAACATGAGAGTGTAAATATCTCTGCATGTACAACTAGTAGTATCAGTATGTGTACTGCAGAATAATCCTGTGTAACATGAGAGTGTAAATACCTCTGTATATACAACTAGTAGTATCAGTGTGTGTACTGCAGTAAAATCCTGTGTAACATGAGAGTGTAAATACCTCTGGTTGTACAAATAGTAGTATCAGTATGTGTACTGCAGTATAACCCTGTGTAACATGAGAGTGTAAATACTTCTGTATGTACAACTAGTAGTATCAGTGTGTACTGCAGTATAATCCTGTGTAACATGAGAGTGTAAATACCTCTGTATGTACAATTAGTAGTATCAGTGTATGTACTGCAGTATAATCCTTTGTAACATGAGAGTGTAAATGTCTCTGTATGTACAACTAGTAGTATCAGTGTGTGTACTGCAGTATAATCCTGTGTAACATGAGTGTTAGTGCCTCTATATGTACAACTAGTAGTATCAGTGTGTGTACTGCAGTATAATCCTGTGTAACATGAGAGTGTTAGTGTCTTTGTATGTACAACTAGTAGTATCAGTGTGTGTACTGCAGTATAATCCTGTGTAACATGAGTGTGTAAAAACCTCTGCATGTACAACTAGTAGTATCAGTGTGTGTACTGCAGTATAATCCTGTGTAACATGAGAGTGTAAATACCTCTAGTTGTACAAATAGTAGTATCAGTATGTGTACTGCAGTATAACCCTGTGTAACATGAGAGTGAAAATACCTCTGTATGTACAAATAGTATCAGAATGTGTACTGCAGTATAATCCTGTGTAACATGAGAGTGTAAATACCTCTGTATGTACAACTAGTAGTATCAGTGTGTGTACTGAAGTATAACCCTGTGTAACATGAGAGTGTAAATACCTCTGTATGTACAACTAGTAGTATCAGTGTGTACTGCAGTATAATCCTGTGTAACATGAGAGTGTAAATACCTCTGTATGTACAACTAGTAGTATCAGTGTATGTACTGCAGTATAATCCTTTGTAACATGAGAGTGTAAATGTCTCTGTATGTACAACTAGTAGTATCAGTGTGTGTACTGCAGTATAATCCTTTGTAACATGAGTGTTAGTGCCTCTGTATGTACAACTAGTAGTAACAGTGTGTGTACTGCAGTATAATCCTGTGTAACATGAGAGTGTAAAAACCTATGCATGTACAACTAGTTGTATCAGTGTGTGTACTTCAGAATAATCCTGTGTAACATGAGAGTGTAAATACCTCTGTATGTACAACTAGTAGTATCAGTGTGTGTACTGCAGTATAATCCTGTGTAACATGAAAGCGTAAATACCTCTGTATGTACAACTAGTAGTATCAGTGTGTGTACTGCAGTATAATCCTGTGTAACATGAAAGTGTAAATACCTCAGTATGTACAACTAGTAGTATCAGTATGTGTACTGCAGTATTAGTATTACACCTAAAGCCAGACACAACACCACAATCAGAGGACAGTCCCAAAGTAAAAAGGGATAACACTGTCTTGATGTATAATGAGGATCTGTGTGTGTGGCAGAGCGGTATAGCGTAGTGAAAGGTGAGGTGAGTTGTCAAAACATAAAGCACAGATAGTAACAACCAAAATTATTGCACATTCATTTTAACCCTTGTAAGGGAGAGCTTAAATCCTCAGTCCATCCAGGTGGTTTGTGAAAAAGATTGTGTCCAGGCATCGACTTTAATATGCGGTAGGAAACATCACATTCCTCTGCCAATAGGACGAGCAAATCAAGACAACTCACAACTTTAGAATAGTTCAGTTGACGAAATTACTGCTGCTCCAGATAATGCACATTCATCATGGCGTGCAAAGAGGCTCCAACAAACCCAACTTTATTTCCAAGTAAGAGCGTGTAAAATGGCGAATCCCATAGAGTAGGCGTCTCATCAAAAAGAACAAGTGTTGCCACTGCCTACGCGCGTTTAATCCCCTTGACTGACAGGAACTTCCTCAGGGCTGATGTCACTGTGAAAATCTTGGCCATTTATAGGCCATATAGAACACGCCTCCAGGAAGAGATGAAAATATTAATTGCAACCATAAGGTAACAAAACTTATTTAAATATATAAACACAAATGTAACAATTCTAATATACTCAAAGTTGTAACAAAAAATTAGTGCAAATGAACAGGATTACAATGTTTAAAGAAAGTGCTGAGAGACGAAAAGCATCCCTCCGGTCACAAGTTCTGCAGACAAAGAGAAAACATCCAATGAATTACGTTAAATGTATAGCAATATGTACAAAAAAAGTTTGTTAATAAAGTATTTTTTAATTTGGAAAGACCTAAGAAGAAAATATAAAATCCTTCAGAACTAAAATTGTATTTTTGTGAACGTGGAATAGAACCATGGACCTTGAGTCCAAACAATAATAAAATTTAATCTAACGTATTAAGCCACTAGCCTATATATAATCTTAGCCTTAGTCTGCCGCAAACCTTCAATTAGAGAAAAATCTAATGTTACAAAGATTAATCTTCAAACAAAAAAACTCAGAGGCTAGAAAAAAGAGAATCCAACGAATAGGTATTTAGGAACCATCTGAAGTGCTGTTTTCTTGCTGTAGAAAAAAATATAAAAACACATCTTTGTCATGATAAGATTAAGTAGTATTTATATGCAAAAAACAAAATAGAAAAATAAAGAAAGAAAAGAAAAAGAAAAAACAGCCTACTTCAGAGCTAGCCATAAACCGGCATAAAAAACGCAAACATAATATTCAGCTCCAAAGCTATTCCACATTATCCAACAATAATCAAAATCTAACTACAAAACATTTCTATCTTATAGCGTTTTTTTGGGGGGATCGAACCCGTAACCAGAAAAATTAGAAAAAAGAGAGTGACTCGAAATATTGTCGTCTTAACCCACTAGACTAGATGAGCAGTTTACCACGTATGGTGGAAATTGCAAAAAAATCATCTTAAAAATACTTAAACATTAATATTTAGATTGACCAGCAAAGAACCTATTAAGGATCTAAAAACTTTAAAAAGTACTGGAGTGAATATATCTTTTAAAGAAGAATAGTCAATAAAAGCTAGACTAAATTATATTCAAAATTTGGAATATAAAATCAGTCACAACTTAAGAGCCACTACTTATATATATATATATATATATATATATATATATATATATATATATATATATATATATATAAATAAAGGGGTAGATCCACTTATTACATATTACCAATTTTTAAGGTCTTTCAAAACTTGCAAGCCATAGGTACAACCAAATTACCTATAGTGAATCATTATTATTTTTAGCTCAAGTTATAAAAAGGGAGCAAATTCAAGTTTTCATTCAAACCATGAGGTGCACAAGTATGTAATCGATAAATCCAACCAGTTTCCTTTTGGAGGAGACATTTATCCTGGTCTCCTCCTCTCTTATGTGTTAACCCAATATCAATGCCAATAAATTTGAATAGCTCAAAATTTGAGTCATGATACATTTGAAAATGCTGTGCAACACTGCTAGTCTCTTTATTATTTTTGACATCATCACGATGTTCTCTTACTCTCTCAAGGAGTTGTCTTTTTGTCTTACCTACATAAAACATAGGACAGGGACAAGACAATAAATAGACAACTCCAAAAGTTTGGCAGTTTATTGGGTAATTGATACAATAGGTTTTACCTCCGGTTGAGAAACTGTCGGTTCTAACTATGTATTTACAAGAAACACATTTACCACAAGGGAAACTTCCTTTATGAGACTGGTGCATTGTTAGCCAATTCTGTTTAGGAGTTTTTACAAAATGGCTTTTTACTAGACAATCTTTAATGCTCATTGCTTTTCTGGCAGTCAGAAGTGGACGATCTCCTACCTTTGTTGCCAATTTTCTATCAGCAAGCAAAAAATGCCAATTTTCTTCCAAAATGTATCAAATTTTGTCCCAATGACTATTATACTGTGTGTTAAATCTAAGATTAGATTGTTCAACAGATTTTTAATTCTTAGAGAATAAAACTTCTCTTTTTAATTTCCTTACACGACTAAAGGAACTAGCAATTAGTTTCTTAGAATAACCACGTGAAATAAATCTCTCTCATTTTTTTGGCATGAAAATCAAAGCTAGAGTTAGTCGAACAGTTTCTGCGCAAACGCAAAAACTGTCCATAGGGAATACCTTTCTTTAATGAAAAAGGGTGATTACTGTGCGCCTGAAGTAAACTATTGGTGGCAGTAGGTTTACGATAAATCTCTGTTTGGAGATATCTGCCTTGCTTTTTAATTAGAATATCTAGAAAAGATAATTCAGAGAAGTCAGCCTCATATGTCAAAAGGATATTATAAATATTTTGGTTTAGAATTTTGACAAAAGATTCTAAACTCCTTCCAAAGCATAAAGACATCATCCACATAACGCAGCCAAAGTTGGACAGATTGTTCAACAATATCATTGTGGGTGCCAAAAACCTCAGATAATTCCCAGATGCCTAAATGAAGACAAGCATACGTGGGGGCACAAGTGGCCCCCATGGCTGTACCACGTATCTGCTTTAAGAATTTACCATCAAAACAGAAAACATTGTTTTCTAGAACAAATTTCAAAAGTAAAAGTACAAAATCAGTATGTTTTTGAAAAGAGGGACCACGAGTCTCAAGGAAGGACCTACAAGCTTCAATACCAACATGATGAGGTATTGACGAATAACGGCCTTCAACATCCAAAGAAACCAAAATAACATCATCATCAATGATCAAATTATTGATCTTCTGCAACAAATCTGAGGTATCTCTCACATAAGTAGGTAAAGTAGGGAGAAATGGTTCAGTAACCCCACCAATGCCAGACACAATCGGGCAGCCTGGTGGTTTTTTCCTGTCCTCATGCAATTTAGGAAGACAATAAAAAGTAGGCAAGGTAGGGTAGTGTGAAAACAAATAATCAAATTCTTTGTTAGAGATTAAGCCTTCAAATTTGGCATCATTTAGTAGAAAAAGCAATTTCGTTTCATCCAAAGGATTATATCACAAACGTACATATTGATCTTTATTATTTAACTTTATTTTAATTTAGTTTTATTCTCTAAGAAAGAAAAATCTGTTGAACAATCTAATCTTAGATTTAACACACAGTATAATTGTCATTGGGACAAAATTCGATACATTTTGGAAAAAAATTGGCATTTTTTGCTAGCTGATAGAAAATTGGCAACAAAGGTAGGAGATCGTCCACTTCTGACTGCCAGAAAAGCAATGAGCATTAAAGATTGTCTAGTAAAAAGCCATTTTGTAAAAACTCCTAAACAGAATTGGCTAACAATGCACCAGTCTCATAAAGGAAGTTTCCCTTGTGGTAAATGTTTTTCTTGTAAATGCATAGTTAGAACCGACAGTTTCTCAACCGGAGGTAAAACCTATTGTATCAATTACCCAATAAACTGCCAAACCTTTGGAGTTGTCTATTTATTGTCTTGTCCCTGTCCTATGTTTTACGTAGGTAAGACAAAAAGACAACTCCTTGAGAGAGTAAGAGAACATCGTGATGATGTCAAAAATAATAGAGAGACTAGCAGTGTTGCACAGCATTTTCAAATGTATCATGACTCAAATTTTGAGCTACTCAAATTTATTGGCATTGATATTGGGTTAACACATAAGAGAGGAGGAGACCAGGATAAATGTCTCCTCCAAAAGGAAACTGGTTGGATTTATCGATTACATACTTGTGCACCTCATGGTTTGAATGAAAACTTGAATTTGCTCCCTTTTTATAACTTGAGCTAAAAATAATAATGATTCACTATAGGTAATTTGGTTGAACCTATGGCTTGCAAGTTTTGAAAGACCTTAAATATTGGTAATATGTAATAAGTGGATCTACCCCTTTATATATATATAAAAGTAGTGGCTCTTTAGTTGTGACTGATTTTATATTCCAAATTTTGAATATAATTTAGTCTAGCTTTTATTGACTATTCTTCTTTAAAAGATATATTCACTCCAGTACTTTTTAAAGTTTTTAGATCCTTAATAGGTTCTTTGCTGGTCAATCTGAATATTAATGTTTAAGTATTTTTAAGATGATTTTTTTGCGATTTCCACCATACGAGGTAAACCGCTCATCTAGTCTAGTGGGTTAAGACGACAATATTTAGAGTCGCTCTCTTTTTTCTAATTTTTCTGGTTACGATTTCGATCCCCCCCAAAAAACGCTATAAGATAGAAATGTTTGTATTTAGATTTTGATTATTGTTGGATAATGTGGAATAGCTTTGGAGCTGAATATTATGTTTGCGTTTTTTATGCCGGTTTATGGCTAGCTCTGAAGTAGGCTGTTTTTTCTTTTTCTTGTTCTTTTTCTTTGTTTCCTTTATTTTTCTATTTTGCTTTTTGCATATAAATACTACTTAATCTTATCATGACAAAGATGTGTTTATATATTTTTTTCTACAGCAAGAAAACAGCACTTCAGATGGTTCCTAAATACCTATTCGTTGGATTCTCTTTTTTCTAGCCTCTGAGTTTTTTGTCTGAAGATTAATCTTTGTAACATTAGATTTTTCTCTAATTGAAGGTTTGCGGCAGACTAAGGCTAAGATTATGTATAGGCTAGTGGCTTAATACGTTAGATTAAATTTCATTATTGTTTGGTCTCAAGGTCCATGGTTCTATTCCACGTTCACTAAAATACAATTTTAGTTCTGAAGGATTTTATATTTTCTTCTTAGGTCTTTCCAAATGAAAAAATACTTTATTAACAAACTTTTTTTGTACATATTGCTATACATTTAACGTAATTCATTGGATGTTTTCTCTTTGTCTGCAGAACTTGTGACCGGAGGGATGCTTTTCGTCTCTCAGCACTTTCTTTAAACATTGTAATCATGTTCATTTGCACTAATTTTTTGTTACAACTTTGAGTATATTAGAATTGTCACATTTGTGTTAATATAATTAAATAAGTTTTGTTACCTTATGGTTGCAATTAATATTTTAATCTCTTCCTGGAGGCGTGTTCTATACGGCCTATAAATGGCCAAGCTTTTCACAGTGACATCAGCCCTGAGGAAGTCCCTCTCAGTCAAGGGGATGAAATGCGCGTAGGCAGTGGCAACAGCTGTTCTTTTTGATGAGAAGCCTACTCTATGGGATTCGTCATTTTACACGCTCTTACTTGGAAATAAAGTTGGGTTTGTTGGAGCCTCTTTGCACGCCATGATGAATGTGCATTATCTGGAGCAGCAGTAATTTCGTCAACTGAACTATTCTAAAGTTGTGAGTTGTCTTGATTTGCTCGTCCTATTGGCAGAGGAATGTGATGTTTCCTACCGCATATTAAAGTGGACTGAGGATTTAAGCTCTCCCTTACAAGGGTTAAAATGAATGTGCAATAATTTTGGTTGTTACTATCTGTGCTTTATGTTTTGACAACTCACCTCACCTTTCACTACGCTATACCGCTCTGCCACACACATAGATCCTCATTAAACATCAAGACAGTGTTATCCCTTTTTACTTTGGGACTGCAACATTCTCCATTACCTACTCATGTTCTTGCGTGTACATATAGCTGTTATCCTTGGCTATCTTATTTACATTGTGAGCTTCAGTTTTGAGCTAATTACATAGATCCTCCATGTTATGTTCCCTTTAATACCAATTGGGGCTGTCCTCTGACTGAGGAGTTGTAATTTCTCTACATCAAAGCTATGCTATATTAGCCAATTTAAAATTGATATTCTTGCTACATTTCCCATGAGACGTCTCATTTGATTCAATTTTATAGAATTTAAAATCACTTTTTGTTTTTTGTTTATTATTTAATTTTTCATGTTTCATTTTCACTATGATTACTGTTCTTCAATAAATCTTTAGTGCTTTGAACACGTTTGTTTTTCAAATGTTTATCTCTTGCTTGTATCAGGTCCTCACACTTGTTACTCCTCATACTTTGTATCTAAATTGGCATAATAATTTCTGCTGTTGCCCTTTATGTGTAGAGAGTGCTGAATTCCCTATCTTTTTATAAGGCTTACTTACCCTTATTACCTTTCTTCTAATGTTGATATTATATTAATTTATAGGGTCTGCACCTCTAATTATACTATACACATTTTTTGACTTAAAATATATATATATTTTTAGCAGCTCCCTTATTACCTTTCTTCTAATGTTGATATTATAGTAATATGAGTGTGTGTACTGCAGTATAATCCTGTGTAACATGAGAGTGTAAATACCTCTGTATGTACAACTAGTAGTATCAGTGTGTGTACTGCAGTATAATCCTGTGTAACATGAGAGTGTAAATACCTCTGTATGTACAACTAGTAGTATCAGTGTGTGTACTGCAGTATAATCCTGTGTAACATGAGAGTGTAAATACCTCTGTATGTACAACTAGTAGTATCAGTGTGTGTACTGCAGTATAACCCTGTGTAACTGGAGTGTAAATACCTCTGTATGTACAACTAGTAGTATCAGTGTGTGTACTGCAGTATAACCCTGTGTAACATGAGTGTAAATACCTCTGTATGTACAACTAGTAGTATCAGTGTGTGTACTGCAGTATAATCCTGTGTAACATGAGAGTGTAAATACCTCTGTATGTACAACTAGTAGTATCAGTGTGTGTACTGCAGTATAATCCTGTGTAACATGAGTGTAAATACCTCTGTATGTACAACTAGTAGTATCAGTGTGTGTACTGCAGTATAATCCTGTGTAACATGAGAGTGTAAATACCTCTGTATGTACAACTAGTAGTATCAGTGTGTGTACTGCAGTATAACCCTGTGTAACATGAGTGTAAATGTCTCTGTATGAACAACTAGTAGTATCAGTGTGTGTACTGCAGTATAATCCTGTGTAACGTGAGTGTTAGTGCCTCTGTATGTACAACTAGTAGTATGAGTGTGTGTACTGCAGTATAATCCTGTGTAACATGAGAGTGTAAATACTTCTGTATGTACAACTAGTAGTATCAGTGTGTGTACTGCAGTATAATCCTGTGTAACATGAGTGTAAATACCTCTGTATGTACAACTAGTAGTATCAGTGTGTGTACTGCAGTATAATCCTGTGTAACATGGGAGTGTAAATACCTCTGTATGTACAACTAGTAGTATCAGTGTGTGTACTGCAGTATAATCCTGTGTAACATGAGAGTGTAAATACCTCTGTATGTACAACTAGTAGTATCAGTGTGTGTACTGCAGTATAATCCTGTGTAACATGAGAGAGTAAATGTCTCTGTATGTACAACTAGTAGTATCAGTGTGTGTACTGCAGTATAATCCTGTGTAACGTGAGTGTTAGTGCCTCTGTATGGACAACTAGTAGTATGAGTGTGTGTACTGCAGTATAATCCTGTGTAACATGAGAGTGTAAATACCTCTGTATGTACAACTAGTAGTATCAGTGTGTGTACTGCAGTATAATCCTGTGTAACATGAGAGTGTAAATACCTCTGTATGTACAACTAGTAGTACCAGTGTGTGTACTGCAGTATAATACTGTGTAACATGAGTGTTAGTGCCTCTGTATGTACAACTAGTAGTATCAGTGTGTGTACTGCAGTATAATCCTGTGTAACATGAGAGTGTAAATACCTCTGTATGTACAACTAGTAGTATCAGTTTGTGTGCTGCAGCATAATCCTGTCTAACATGAGAGTGTAAATACCTCTGTATGTACAACTAGTAGTATCAGTGTGTGTACTGCAGTATAATCCTGTGTAACATGAAAGTGTAAATACCTCTGTATGTACAACTAGTAGTATCAGTGTGTGTAGTGCAGTATAATCCTGTGTAACCTGAGTGTTAGTGCCTCTGTATGTACAACTAGTAGTATCAGTATGTGTACTGCAGTATAATCCTGTGTAACCTGAGTGTTAGTGCCTCTGTATGTACAACTAGTAGTATCAGTGTGTGTATTGCAGTATAATTCTGTCTAACATGAGAGTGTAAATACCTCTGTATGTACAACTAGTCACAAAGAAATTCCAGCAGCACAACAGTAGTGAATTATATTCCAGATTTATTAGGTACCTG
This sequence comes from Bombina bombina, assembly GCF_027579735.1. Classification (NCBI taxonomy): domain Eukaryota; kingdom Metazoa; phylum Chordata; class Amphibia; order Anura; family Bombinatoridae; genus Bombina; species Bombina bombina. Next base: position 124,252,241 of record NC_069510.1, read on the forward strand.
GAGGTAAAATAATGAAGTTTCGGGCTCAGTAGCCCTTAATCATAATTCACTACTGTTGTGCTGCTGGAATTTCTTTGTGCCTATATTATGTTGGAGTCTTCAAGCAGTGGCTCCTCCAGCTTTGCACACTAAATATAAGACACTGGTGCTTGAGTTACTTTGACTTTATGTACAACTAGTAGTATTAGTGTGTGTACTGCAGTATAATCCTGTGTAATATGAGTGTTAATGTCTCTGTATGTACAACTAGTAGTATCAGTGTGTGTACTGCAGTATAATCCTGTGTAACATGAGAGTGTAAATACCTCTGGTTGTACAACTAGTAGTATCAGTGTGTGTACTGCAGTATAATCCTGTGTAACATAAGTGTTAGTGCCTCTGTATGTACAACTAGTAGTATCAGTGTGTGTACTGCAGTATAATCCTGTGTAACATGAGAATGTAAATGTCTCTGTATCTACAACTAGTAGTATCAGTGTGTGTACTGCAGTAAAATCCTGTGTAACATGAGAATGTAAATGTCTCTGTATCTACAACTAGTAGTATCAGTGTGTGTACTGCAGTAAAATCCTGTGTAACATGAGAGTGTTAGTGCCTCTGTATGTACAACTAGTAGTATCCGTGTGTGTACTGCTGTATAATCCTGTGTAACATGAGAGTGTAAATGTCTCTGTATCTACAACTAGTAGTATCAGTGTGTGTACTGCAGTAAAATCCTGTGTAACATGAGAGTGTTAGTGCCTCTGTATGTACAACTAGTAGTATCAGTGTGTGTACTGCAGTATAATCCTGTGTAACATGAGAGTGTAAATACCTCTGTATGTAAAACTAGTAGTATCAGTGTGTGTACTGCAGTATAATCCTGTGTAACATGAGAGTGTTAATGTCTCTGTATGTAATACTAGTAGTATCAGTGTGTGCACTGCAGTATAATCCTGTGTAACCTGAGTGTTAGTGCCTCTGTATGTACAACTAGTAGTATCAGTGTGTGCACTGCAGTATAACCCTGTGTAACATGAGAGAGTAAATACCTCTGTATGTACAACTAGTAGTATCAGTGTGTGTACTGCAGTATAATCCTGTGTAACATGAGAGTGTAAATACCTCTGTATGTACAACTAGTAGTATAAGTGTGCGTACTGCAGTATAATCCTGTGTAACCTGAGTGTTAGTGCCTCTGTATGTACAAATAGTAGTATCAGTGTGTGTACTGCAGTATAATCCTGTGTAACATGAGAATGTTAGTGCCTCTGTATGTACAACTAGTAGTATCAGTGTGTGTACTGCAGTATAATCCTGTGTAACAGAGTGTAAATGCTTCTGGTTGTACAACTAGTAGTATCAGTGTGTGTACTGCAGTATAATCCTGTGTAACATGAGAGTGTAAATGTCTCTGTATGTACAACTAGTAGTATCAGTGTGTGTACTGCAGTATAATACTGTGTAACATGAGAGTGTAAATACCTCTGTATGTACAACTAGTAGTATCAGTGTGTGTACTGCAGTATAATCCTGTGTAACCTGAGTGTTAGTGCCTCTGTATGTACAACTAGTGGTATCAGTGTGTGCACTGCAGTATAACCCTGTGTAACATGAGAGAGTAAATACCTCTGTATGTACAACTAGTAGTATCAGTGTGTGTACTGCAGTATAACCCTGTGTAACATGAGAGTGTTAGTGCCTCTGTATGTACAACTAGTAGTATCAGTGTGTGTACTGCAGTGTAATCCTGTGTAACATGAGAGTGTAAATACCTCTGTATGTACAACTAGTAGTATTAGTGTGTGTACTGCAGTATAATCCTGTGTAACCTGAGTGTTAGTGCCTCTGTATGTACAACTAGTAGTATCAGTATGTGTACTGCAGTATAATCCTGTGTAACATGAGAGTGTTAGTGCCTCTGTATGTACAACTAGTAGTATCAGTGTGTGTATTGCAGTATAATTCTGTCTAACATGAGAGTGTAAATACCTCTGTATGTACAACTAGTCACAAAGAAATTCCAGCAGCACAACAGTAGTGAATTATATTCCAGATTTATTAGGTACCTGGAGGTAAAATAATGAAGTTTCGGGCTCAGTAGCCCTTAATCATAATTCACTACTGTTGTGCTGCTGGAATTTCTTTGTGCCTATATTATGTTGGAGTCTTCAAGCAGTGGCTCCTCCAGCTTTGCACACTAAATATAAGACACTGGTGCTTGAGTTACTTTGACTTTATGTACAACTAGTAGTATTAGTGTGTGTACTGCAGTATAATCCTGTGTAATATGAGAGTGTTAATGTCTCTGTATGTACAACTAGTAGTATCAGTGTGTGTACTGCAGTATAATCCTGTGTAACATGAGAGTGTAAATACCTCTGTATGTAAAACTAGTAGTATCAGTGTGTGTACTGCAGTATAATCCTGTGTAACATGAGAGTGTAAATACCTCTGGTTGTACAACTAGTAGTATCAGTGTGTGTACTGCAGTATAATCCTGTGTAACCTGAGAGTGTTAGTGCCTCTGTATGTACAACTAGTAGTATCCGTGTGTGTACTGCTGTATAATCCTGTGTAACATGAGAGTGTTAGTGCCTCTGTATGTACAACTA